>NC_031788.1:8510023-8517770 GCF_001522545.3 Parus major
ATAGAATAGAATAGAATAGAATAGAATAGAATAGAATAGAATAGAATAGAATAGAATAGAATAGAATAGAATAGAATAGAATAGAATAGAATATTTCAGTTGTAAAGAACCTGCAGCAATCATGCTGTCCAACCTCCTGACCAATCAAAAAACTTTTGGCTGATCAAAAGTTAAAGCAAATTATTAATCATGCCTTAATTATTATTATATCCGAATGCTTCTTAAATCCTGAGAGGTTTGGGACATTGGCCACCTCTCCAGGAAGCCTGTTAGCTCTGTTAGCTTCACTTAATCTGTCTGAAAGTCTACCTCATTGAGGGCTTTGGTCTCTGGCTGAGAGAGAGAATGAAACAGGACATGATCCCCATCATGTGCCACTTCACAAATTCATTTGGGAGCCTAAATTTCTGCCATTAAACCTCAGATCCTGCCATGGTCCCTTTGGGCTGCATTCTGGTTCAGATGTCCATTTGAGACATGGTAATCCATAACTGATGCACACCCTTTTCCACACCTTTGTTGCCTCCTTCCCTCTGGCCCAAGAGATGTGTCCAGGGTGGATGGTGCAGGAGGGCAGCTCTGCCTTGAGCTGCTGCATTTTATGGAGTCCTGCTTTAAACACCAGTGCTCACTGCAGACTTCCCTTTCCTTCCCAAGACTGCCGGACACGAGGGCAATTCAGGGCTCTTTCGCAGCGGTTCCGAAACAAGAGGTCACCTGGCTTCAGCTACCCGGAGGAAAACCCTGTAAAGCACAAGCCTGCCTTGCCCAGGTGTAGTATCACCCCTTCTACTCCATTTTATGGAACAGAAGTTTTAGTAACTCGGTCTGTTCAGGCCTCTGAATCTGCTTTGCAGAGGTCTGGGGTCAGGGTGGATCAGTAGAGAGATGCTGAGCTCAGCCAGTCCTCCACACTTCAGTGCAGAGCCCAACTCTGATGTGCAAATACCTGGGCCAAGGGGATCTTTGGCTGGCATCTCTTGGCAGGTGAATCTGGCACTTGGGCCCTTCCCTTTGGTGCTCACTTGGAGGCTGATGTTGGAGAAGGGAAAATGATTCCCTCACCTAGGGAGCTGCTGTTTGCATAACCCCTTTCACTTTTTATCCCTGACCCCAGAGACGAGGCACCTTCTCCAAGCTCTTCCTCCAGAGAGAATCTTGAGTCCCTTGTGGCTGAACTGGAGAAGACAGTCACTTCCCTACGGAAACAGGTAAAACCTGGTGCCCCAATGCTTGTTTTTCATGGAGTCATGAACCTCAGCGAAGAAAACTTGAGCCAGCATTTTCTTCTTGTATTTGGGACAGGTTAAAGATTATCTGTGCAGTGGTGCAGACTCCTTGTATTTGGGACAGGTTAAAGATTATCTGTGCAGTGGTGCAGGCTCCTCTCAGAGCTGCTGCTTTCTCACCCCCAGGTGAATGCACTAGAGACCCAGCTGAGGTGGCACCACAGGAACACCAGCACACGTGGACAGGGCAAGAGGACTGGGGACAAATGGAGAAAAAGATGACCATGTTGCCTCCTTGTATAAGGTCAGTGTGCTTGTTCTGGGCTGGGCCCCCACAGGGTCAGCGTGAGGGGCACCTCAACAGTGTTCCCATGCAGGAAGGAGTGGAGCAGTGAGGTGATGAATGGGACATGAGGTAATAGACTTAAACTCAGCAGGTCAGACACTCCTTTCTGCTGGCAGTGATTAGTGACTCACTGGAATGGGCTGTCTGGGGACAGATCCATTCCTGGAGGTCCTTTAAGAACTGGTTTGGCAAAGATGGGGAAAGACATAAGTATAGGATGGACCAGGTGGGTTGGGTGAGGTCTCTTGGGCCTATTCTCCTGGCACTCTGGGTAGGTTTATTCTAACAGCATTTAATGTCATAACCCCAAATCCAACAGCCTTGGAAGGACCTTTGTGGGGAGGGATATAACAAAGCTCGGTGATGGAGTGGATGGACTGGTTCCTTCCCAGGGGAACAAGGACATCTGGGAAGATGGAGCAATCCATCATTTGCTTACAAACTGGCAGAGATTTCCCCTTCCCCATCTGAGTCACTGTGCTCCTCACTTCTGAAGGCACCAGTCCTCTGTTTGTTGAGCCCAAGCCAGGGCAGAACAGCTGTGAGGTGCCTGTGTAAGGTCCCTGCCAGCCTGGGGACTCTCAGCAGTGACACAGTCCTGGCCAGAACTCGAGTTCAGGTGTTCATGGGCATGGGGCACACAGCCTGAGCTCCCTTCTCCTGCTTCCCAGGGAGATCCCTGCAGCCTTGACAGAGAGGCTGAACAGCTCCCTGGCACCTGCCAGTCTGGAGAAGGTGTGAATGGGTTTTATGGGGCAGGAGCAGGAGTTTTGAGAAGTGCAGCTCTGCCAGGCAGTCAGTACTAGGAGGAACATTCATTCTCTGGAAGTTAGATTGAAGGATGGGGCAAGTGAAGGCTGCTCTGTGCTGATGAACACACCAAAAAGCAGAAAGGGGGCTGGCCAGGCTGTTTATCAGCATAATTTGGTGTTTTGGTCTTTACACGTTTTCCACTCACTGACTCTGCTTCAGAAATGTGACAGAGTGCAAAGTGATATATGAATTGGTTTTTCTTTGCCATTGTTTCAGATCCTTGATGAGGCCTGGGTTTACAGGATGAAAAGTGTTACTGTGGGTTTAAAGGTTTTTCTGCCCCAGACATTCCAGGCACTGTACAAACAGCTCACTCTGCCTCCAGCTGCTCCTACAGAGCTTTTTTGCTTTCTTGTGCCATTTCAGGTGCCCTGTGACCTGCACTCGTGCTCTCCACCAGCCAGTCCAACCCACCCCAACAGGGCTCAGAGAGCCACCACGAGACCCCCCCGATGCTGTGCCTGCTCTCACACCTCCTGTACCACTCCCTGTCCCAGGACCACTGTAGTTTTCCTGTATTGAACCCTCTGCACTGACTGTCTATGAGCTCCTCAGCCCCTGGACCCTTCCTGCCCTTGTCAGCCTCGCGGGGATGGGCTCTGCCCTTCATGGTAACAGCCCAGAGTCTGCCAAGGTGCCTCTTTCTTCCTCAGCATCCAGGAAACAGAGACAAATTGAAGCTGCTTTAATGCCACTGTTGTGCTTTGCTCCTCTTTCCATGCACTGCTGTCATCACCCACCAACCCTTGTCTGAGCTGTCCCGTGGACACCCATCCTAAACAATTCATTAAGAGACTAAACGTGTCTCAAAAGCACTGTGCTGCCAGGAAACATCTGGAGAAATCAGTAAAGAAAAGGAATAAAGGAACATGAAGTCCAGAAGAAACCCCAGCCATCTTCTGATGCCATCAAAAAGAGCAAGTGGAACCTCAGGGTTGGGTGTTTCAGCATGGGGTGCCAGCCATGGCATGGCCACCCTCGATCTCCAGCTGTGCTTTGCCAGTCGTTGGTGACAAGTGGCACATCCCATGACCCCAGAGTCACCTACCATTCCTCAAAACCATTTTCCTCAGCATGACCTGCATTACCCAACTTCCAGCCCCTTTAGGGGCTTAATTGGAATTACGCTCTTCTTCCTTTTTTTTCCCTCCAAAAAGGCTCTTTGCTGGAAGATGTATTTTGTGTGTAAATGTAACAGGACCTGGAACAGAACCTCAGCTAATTAGGTGTAATGGGCACTCTCATTAGTGGAGGGGAGCTGCTGGTTTCTGTCAATTAGGCTGGGAGGCCACGCTGTGGTGTTTGACACGCGGGTGGATGCAAAGTGTTGTTTGTGTTTGTGGCTCCCTGGTGCAGCCAAACCTGGGCTGTGCAGGCAGCTCTGCTGCTCAGCTCTGCTGGTTTCGGTGCTCTTTGGAGGTGCTCTTTAGTGGTGCTAGAACTCAAGTCCCTGTGTACCCACCACAACCCCAAATCTGTGAGCAGATTGGTTTTTAATTCATCCTTGTAACTTGGTCACAGGGACTGAAGAGAAAGTACTTGATCCCTTTGATACTTGTGCCTTCCTTATCTTTATCACTTTTCCTGCATCCTCCCACTTTCTTTCCCACAGCACAAGGACCAGAAACTTCTCTGAACATGCTTTTTCTTCTTCATTATTTTTTAGGTGTTTTATAGTACCAAAAGGGATTCAAAGCAGCAGGGATGTTCCTGGAACTGAATAGGAAAATAATAATAATAATAATAAAAAAGATATTAGAAAAAGGTTGTGCTTTATCACCTCTTTCCTGGCATGGGGCTGAGCTGTGTGTGTGTGACCTGTGCAGACAGAGGTTTGCAGGGATGAGTGTGTGCTCTGCATGTCTGGTAGGCTCAGCTCAGAGGCAGTATTTAGTCCTCAGGGATGTTTGTCATTTGGAAGTACTCTTTCATTTAGGTGCAAATCAAGATCCAAAGCCCTGTGTGTTAGAAATCAGCTGCACTCATCTATTGCTGGTACCACTGGAGAATCTAATCTGGCAAAGGTCAATAAAGGTAGATCAGTTCAGTCTCCTTTTGCAGACCAGAAGTTCAGTGAGACCTCATTCAAAACAGTGAGGCACAAATGTTCTGTGCTGGATCTGATCTTTTTTAAAGGCATAACCAGGCAGCTCCTTTTGCTCCTGATGGAGTGTGACGTGAGGAGCACGCTTGTCACAAGGGCTGCAGAAGGACAGCAGAGGGGGTGTCCCTTCCCCTTGGTTTGCAAACCCTTTTATGCTCCTTCATCAGTTCCCTTCCTCACACTGAAGTGAGAAAAATGCACAGAGACATTACAAAGTGTGAAAAATGCACAGAGACATTACAAAGTGTGAAGAATGCTTGGAGACTTTGCACATCCCTGTGTAACACTGCAGGTGAGGCTGTGAGCTGGGCAGAGGGAAGACCTTGGGGGACTTACCCATATATTCAGGTGCTACTTGGGTAAGGAGGGAGCAGAATATTTTATTAAAGACTCCCTTTGTTCCGTGTTCTCATCAGTTCAGGAATGCATAGGGCACGCTGAGGAGTGCTCTGTACTCCTGCCCTCTGCCCTGAGCATCTGTGCCTGGGAGAGGGTGAGGAAATTGCTGAGTCCGAAACCCAGACAGGGAAATCCTTTTGCAATTTTTTTGGCCATCATGGGACACCCAGGATACAGGACACAGCATGTCTAGAGCTGTTGACGCAAGGGTGGGTCCAGCGTGTTCCTCATACCCCACACGGTTGCAGCTGGGCAGCCCAGACTCCTACAATTAATTTTTCATTTTTCTTTTTAAGCATCCTCTTTCAAATCCCAACCACATACCCAAAATGAGCTACACAGACCAACTACAAGCAGAGGAGAATCAAAATAATGGGCTTTAGGATTAGAGTTGCCAGGCACAAGACTCCCACTAATTAGATGGAACAGTTAAATGACAAAGTCCAGGTGGGCTGGGGGGTTGGAGTTGGGATTTCTCACCAGAACAGTGGCCTTCAGGTGGCTTAAAGTGCACATGGAAGATGTGAGGGGGTAATCTCTGTCCTCTGGCTGATGGCTGTGGGATTTGGGAGGGGGGTTGGAGCCTGTCAGTGTCTGAGTGTGACCAGGGCTGGGGAAGTGTGGCTGTGCTGACACAGTGGGAGCTGGGGGCTGCATCCCAGGGCTTGGCTGTGGGTGCCATGCAAACACCTGGGGCTGACTCGGGCCCTGCATCAGGCAAAGATCTCCTGATTCTGAGGGGGACCCATCTCTGGTGGAAGCTGAGTGAGCAGCAGATCCTGGTGGATCTGGGATGTGAATCTAGCAATCCTCTGCAACAGGGGATTAGTGTGAGGAGGCAAATGCCTTAGTGGGGAACTCTGGGAAGTCACTGTAGGTTGAAGGAAGAAAGGATCTTGTGTTTTAAACCCCACAATGTCCATCCAAACGCTTCAGATCTATTCTAAGGTTATTTCCTTGATTCTCTTTTAACTCTCCCACATTTGTGGATGCAATTATTGTCCTATGGAAAAAAAAAAATCCTCCCACACAAGTGAGCTGAAGACTATTAACTGGAGTCAGCCACTTGTGACAAGAGCTGCTTGAAGAACAGAGAGCTGCGTTTATGGTGCTCTGGTAAGAAGCAAAGAGCACACTTTAAAATAATGATTAAATAAAACAACAGCCGTTCTCCTCCTTCTTCGAGAGCAGCAAGCCCGGCTCCAGCTGTGCCTGTCTCCCAGATGTGCCCGTGGGTCTGAGCGTGGGACTCCTGCCTGCAGACTCGTCCCGCCTGCAGACTCGTCCCACCAGACGAACCAGTTTCACTTTCAGAAATAGGAAGTTGTCCGGGAAGGGCCGGCGAGCTCCCAGACGCGTGCGGGTAAGGCAGGATGAGCTTCCCGGCCGGCGGCAGCAGCCCCGCATCCCCCGTGCCCCCGGCCGTCCCCAGCGCGGTGCCATAGCCCCCCGCACCCACCGCATCAGCCGGCATGGAGCAGTTCGTCAGGAAGCGCCTGACCTTCCTGACATCCTTCTGGAACAAGCTCCGTCCCCGCTCCGTCACCGAGAGCTGCTCGCTGGGGTATCTTGGCTCTGATTCCGTTTCGCTGAACTCGGAGGCGACTTCCATTTCCTTCATCCCCAAGTCGTCTCTCTGTATCGCTTTGTACGCTTTCACAGCCCGCAGCGCAGAGGAGCTGAGCATAAGCGCAGGGGACAAACTGCGCGTCCTCAGAGAAGAGGGCGAGTATGTCCTGGCCCGGCGGCTGCTGGGGGAGCCGGCCATGGGCTACGTCCCTGCCGCCTACGTGGCCAACCTCAGCCAGGGCACCTCGGCTCGCCGCCCGTGAGTATCCCCTGGAGCCACGGGGGGATGGAGGCTGGGCTAGGGTAGCACATCCCCACCCGGGGAAAGGCAGCGCTCACCCTCCACAGCGCGGCGAGCGCGACATCCTCGTCCCCTGCTTTGGCCGTCCGCGGCGCTGGGACCGAGCGTGATCCGCCCTCCCCTGGGCATCCCTGCCCTGCAGCAGCTGCCGCTCCGACAGCCCGTGGCAGCGGGCTGGTGTTCGGCAGGGGAAGCGAGATTTGGGGATGCACCAGCGGGGAGAGGTGCGGGTGCCCCTTCCCGGCTGCATCACCTGGCACGGGATGGGACCGCTCCGGGCAGAGGTGCGGGTGGTGGTGGGCAGGATTGCAAAGGCTCCTGCTCGTTCCGGCTGCTTTCCTTCTTGTTAAAGGGGAGCCGGGAGCAAGGGAGGGAGCTGGGGACCTGGTACCTGAGCCCTGCCTGCTCCAAAGGGCTTGGGAGCACGGGATGAAGCATTTTGGGTTGGTACCTGCCGGGAAGCCCAGAGCTCTGTTGCTGCTGCAGCCATCCGGCTTATCCAGGGCCGGGGGCTTCCTCCCGGCCCGTGCCTCTCCCAGCCGACAGAGCTCGGGGCATGTCTCACCCCTCTGGCAGCTGGGGAAAGCCCAGGCTCCTCGTTGCATAAAGCAGCCTGGTCCCGACACGTCGGGCAAAGCGCCCCGAGACACATCTGTTCCCTGTGCCCGGCCCTGAGTCACACCGAGAGCGGGCAGCGCGGGGCTGGGCCGGGAGGGGCACCCTGGGGAGCCCTCCGTGCTCGCCCTGTGCTGAGTGGGGTAAAGAGAGGAGCGGGAGAAGCCCCAGAAGGGTCCCGATGTGCAGGTGGGATGGGAGAGACCCTCCCTGCGTGTGCTTTAAGGAAGGCAAATCCAGTCCGGTTGGGCTGTGCTGGGACCACACCGGTGCAGACCGTGGGGTTGGATCCCTGCCTTATTCCCATGGCATGGGACAGGCTACAGCAGAGTGTGCAGCACACACACAGGTGTGTGTACATGTGTGTGTGT
>NC_031788.1:8518526-8541124 GCF_001522545.3 Parus major
GCGGTGAGCAGCTGTTCCCCAGCTGTTCCACATGCTGAGGACAGGGACCAGGGCGATTCCCCGGCGTGGGAGGGCAGGCAGCAGGAACGTGCCCGGCTTCCCAGCCGGAGCGAGCCGTGAGCGCACAGACTCCGCGGAGCCGCAGGTCGGAGCTGGGTGCTAATTTCTTCACCCCATCACGTATAATTTCCTGCGCGGCTTCTCAGACGCCGGTGATCCCAGCTAATGACGAAACTTTTGGCTTCTCACGTCCTGGTGGCCTTAGGCTGGATGGAGCTGCGTCTTCCTGTGCATCCCGCTGCGTCGGGACCCAGCCAGCCAAGCTGCCTTTCCTTACGGGAATTCAGTGATGAATCTCAGTGATGTGACACAGAAAAGGGCTTTGGCTGGGTCCTCCCCCCTGCCTGGTGCTGTGAAGTCCCCAAGCAGCACTGGCATGGCTGGAGCAGGAAAAGGCAATTGCCAGAGATGTTTTCACGGATGCCATTTGCTCATGGGCTCAGAGCCGGTCCTGCCCATGAGCCGCAGGTCAAGAAGTGCAAAGGGATCCTGTGCCTGCAGATGCTGCTCTCATGGCAGGACACGGGGACAGCCTCACCAGAGCACCTTCCACACAGCACCAGCTGCATGGTGCTTTATTTACAGCAGGCTGTCAGCCCAAGAGGACAAACCTCATGGTTTGGGATGGAGCTGAGACTTGGACAGCTTGATAGAGCAGTGTCCAGACACTGGTGGAGGAAATGCCTCATCCCTGGCGGTGTTAGTACCAGGCTGGATGGGGCTTTGAGCAGCCTGGGCTAATGGAAGGCATCCCTGCCATGGCACAAGGGGTTGAAGGAAATGAGTTTTGGGGTCCCTCCCAACCCAAACCATTCTGGGATTCTGTAAAATGATCTGTAGGCAGTGAGCTGCAATAAACTGCAGCAAGTGCCTGTAAAGCCCACCCAGAGGAACAGCCCTGGTGCAGACAGCCACATCTGCAGGTTTTGAGACATGGACTAGCCACTGTGCCACTTCTGGTGGCTGTAGGGAAGAGCAAACACTGGGATCCCAGCTGCTGCTCCGCCTCCCCAGCTCAGAGGGTGCAGAATCCCCTGAAATGGGTGCAGACCCATGTGTGCAGCATCTCCTTGCCCTGCTCTGACCCCTCTGCTCTGCTCCCCAGCTGGTACTTCAGCAAGATCAGCCGAAACGAAGCGGAGCAGCTCCTCCTCTCGCCTCCCAACCAGCACGGCTCCTTCCTCGTCCGGGACAGCGAGAGCAGCAAGGGCGAATACTCTCTCTCAGGTGACCTTGTGGCAATTATCCAGATAAAATTAGCACAGGGAAAGGAAGCAGCCTGTTCCTTAGGGGCAGCTCCTGGCTTGCTTAACATGGGGTGAGAAATGGGAATACATTCAAAGCACTTTTCAGCACCTTGTTGGAGGGAATGGGCTGCTTTCTGAGTCCAAGGGGAAAGTTTACGGAGCAGGGACGGATTGTTGAATCACTGTGGCAAAGGAAAGTGCGTGGCTCCTGTCTGGGGTATGAATGCCATAAACATTTCACTGCAGTTTAATGATGGTTTCGTGGCACTAACTCCCAGGATTTCATTCCAGCAGCTTTTGTCATCTGAGGGTTGTTTAAAAATATGCTGCCACTCCAGATTACCAGGGCCTGGGCTGCTCCTACATACTGGAATCTGAATTCAGGGGGTTTTGGATAAGGCAGTGCCAATATGACCTGCTTTTATCCTCATAAAAATAATCCTAGGAAATTCATGGCAAACTCTGCATCCCACCATCAGTCACTGAATTATGGGAGTCACAGCTACCCCTGGTTTATCCTCTTTGAGCAGCTCCACTGTTCTCTGAGCAGTCTATGGTGGAATTATTCCCATCAATAAGGCTTATCAATTATCCCTGATAACAAAGCATCACCTCTGTGGTCCAAAGGAGGCTGGCTCACAATGGCCAGGAGTCCTCTGGGCCAGGAGGTGGGATCAGAAGGGAGGGGGTGAAACAGTTCAGGGGAGAGTTGTGCTCCTTTAGCTTTATTAAAAGACTCGGAATCTTTAAAGGAGAGAGGGTGGAGTCAGCAGGGAGGTGGGGAGGGCCTGATCTTTACACGAGGTGAATTTTCCCCGACCTGGGATCCCCCACAGTGCGCAACCACGCCAAGGTCAGCCACTTCCGAATCTGCAAGAGCCCCAGGGGCAGCCTCTACATCCAGAGGGGACACCCCTTTCCCAGCATGGAAGAGCTCCTCGCCTTCTACACGGAGAACTGGAAGGTCATCCAGAGCCCCCTGCTGCAGCCCTGCAGCCCTGCGGTGCGTACACCAGCACCACTCATCCCCGCCACCGCAGTGGGAAAATGGACAGGGGAACGAGGGAAACTAGAAATAATTAATTCGATTAGATTAGATAAAGAATTAGAAATAATTCGTCTGCCCGTTTGGGTTTTGAGCTTTATTAAACTAAATTTAAAGACCACCATTAGTATAGCTGCCAGCATCACCTTTGATCAGCCATGTCCAGGCTGGGCATGGCATTTATATTATAAACAAAATATATTTATATATAATTATATATATATATATACATAATTATAATTATATATATTTATATATAATTTATATACATAAATTTACATTATATATAGCTGGTATTTTTGACCAGCCAAAAGGCACAGAATTTTCTGAAATACCTTGTCCATCTCAAAAGACTGGAAACCAAGTTGCTACCATCCCCTTCAATATGGAATCTCAAAATACCTGTGCTTGCAATTTTTTCCTGAGAATATAAGACAAAACACATAGCTTTTATGAAGTTTTCATACCAATTAGCGCAGCACTCACAAGTCTAATTACAGTATTAATCCCAAATTGCCAACTCATTTCCTGATTAGAGTTCCATCCACTGATTATGTCTTGGAAATAGCAATTAACTATGCGAATAATCCAAGAGTGAAATTGAAAGGTGTGGGATAAAAGAAATGCTTAATGAGCTAAAGTCTGAATCAGCCATAATATGCAATAATATGAATTCACTGAATTTTATTTATTGGTGGAGATGGAGAAAAGCCACTTTTGAGGTCTGATAAGGAGTGAATTACGACTTGAACTCCTGGTATTTCATATGGCCTCCAACTCTCCTCCTTGCACACTCGGGGTCCCAGCAGGGCTCATGCAGAGGATGCCCCGCGTGTTTTGTGCCCGCAGTGAGGGAAGGGCAGTGCTCAGGCTCAGCCCCTGGCTGCTGGAGCACCACGTCCTGCTCCTCTGTGGGCACCAAGGGCTGGTGCAGGCTCCACCAGCAGGTCCTTCCTGGCTGGCTGGTCCGAGTGTGCCATTCCATGTCTATCTGGCAGACTCCTCCCGAGAGGGACGGCTGGGAGCGCCCGCGCTGGGAGTTCACCCTGCGGAGGAAGCTGGGAGAGGGCTACTTTGGAGAGGTGTGGGAAGGGCTGTGGAGGAACACGGTGCCAGTGGCCATCAAGATCATTAAAGGTATGTGGGAAATCAGATGTTAGCAGCCAGCTGAGTCTCTCATTCACTGCCATTATCATTGACCCTCCTTTATTTCCTCACCCTCTTGGCCACTGTGACTGTTTTATCAGGCAAACTGCAGTAGGACCTGGTGAGGAGCCACTGGAATATTTCTGGACTTGGGCTGCATCCCTGTAAAATGGCTTCAGCCAGTGGGTGTGTGACAAGTGACATCACATCAATCAAATGGGTTTGTGATAAATCAAGTCCTGTTGGGACTATGATCCTGGAAACAAGATCCAAAGCCCCATGGAAAATATCTCTTTGGCTCTGAGACACAGGTTGTGCAGACCTGAGCTTTGAGAGCAGGGATGGGCTGTGAGGAGGTAAAAAAGGTCCTCATCGCAGTTGGAGGCACTGAAGTCCCAATGTCTACATGAGAAAGTGTCTCACAAGGGCTGTGCTGGCTTTCTCCCACAGCTGACATGAAAGCAGAAGACTTCACCAAGGAGATTCAGAACCTGAAGCGCCTGAGGCACGAGAAGCTGATCCAGCTGCACGCTGTGTGCTCCCTGGAGGAGCCCGTGTACATCATCACCGAGCTCATGCGCAAAGGCAACCTCCACAGCTACCTCAACAGTGAGTGCTGTGCTGGCCCCACGGGGTGGGGGATCCTGGGTCACTGCTTCCTGGGCCTCAGAGCGACCCTATGAATCTGAATGGGGACCCTCAGAGAGTGCCAGCCTGGTTTCTGTCCTGTTTGATCAGTGCTAATGCAGAACAATCCATGGACAGTTAGTGGAGATGTTCTTGGGATCACAAAGTCTGGCATGATCTGTGTGGGCTGGGTCTGTATCAACCCTTGGGAGCCCAGGCCCCTTGGTAGGGACCTTCATCCCTCCTCCACCTACCCATGGTCTGCCAGCTCCCACCAGTGCACAGAATCCTCCTGCTGTGTTTGGGCAACTCCACCTTCTTTAGGAATGAAGCAGCCAAACCTCCCCATGGGTTTGTGCGTGTGCAGAGCTCATAACGTGCCATGGACCACTCATCACCCAGTTTAATTTTCTTGGCCTTTCTTTTCCTGACCCAGCACAATCAGTCCTGAAAGGAAACAAAACAAACCGCTCCCACCAAGACCTGTTTTTCTACAGGGTACTCCCCCTCCCACCCACACTGACCTTGTTTCTGGTTGGGGCTCCAGCAGCATTCAGTGCCCTGAGGAGCTGGAGCTCACAGCTACAACAGGCTGAGAGGCCTGCAGGGAGATTTGAATGGCAGAAGGTCACCTTTGGCTTTCAACAAGCCATGGATATCTGTGACCTTGGTGCTCTTCAGAGCTCACCTCTGTCCCATGCCCGAGAAGCACACGGCTGTGATGATCTTCCCACACAGAACAACCAGGATAGTTAGGCAGGAACACAAATTTGAGGTTTTACATGTTCCCCATGTCCCACACTGCCAGCACAGGGTCTCCTTCCAAACCAGAACACCCAAAATAAATGTTGGTAGATTGCCCCCAGTGATTGTCTGGATTAACAGGTCCTGAAGGGAAGTCCCTGGGCACCTCCCACCTGCTCAACATCGCCTGCCAAGTGGCGGATGGGATGAGGTACCTGGAGGAGAAGCACATTGTCCACCGGGATCTGGCAGCCAGAAACATCCTGGTTGGAGAAGAACTCACCTGCAAAATCGCTGATTTTGGACTTGCCCGGCTCCTCAAGGTCAGTTCAGGGGATGCTGTGGTCCCTCCCTCCCACCACTCGAGCTCATAAAGCTGTCCCATGATGGAGGCATTCCCTGCCATCCCCAAAAGCCTTGTCTGTGCTGTTCACCCCATCCCTCATGTCCTGTCTCCCCTTGCTTTTCAGGATGACATTTATTCCACCAGCAGCAGCACTAAAATCCCGGTGAAGTGGACGGCCCCGGAGGCAGCCAACTACCGCACCTACTCCCTCAAGTCCGACGTCTGGTCCTATGGGATTCTGCTCTACGAAGTCTTCACCTATGGACAGATCCCATATGAAGGTAGGGCTGCTGCCACACTCCTGTGCCCTCCATCCACTGCTGGGCAGCTTGCCCGTGGTCCCCAAAAGCCAGAGGGTTATGAATTGTTATAGTGTCCCTTTCCTAATGGGTATGGAAGCAGCTCCTGGAGCATGAGCAGGTTATTGTCCACTTAGGGGTGGGCTTAAAGGGCTATTCAGTGGTTGCAGAGTGGGTGCAGGAGCAAGGGGCAGCAAGTTGGTCTGGATCTCCCACATCCTCTTTTCTATCACCCCTCTGGCAGAGAGACACCATTTCACAGCACCACCAGTGACATCTTGGCCACTGCAGGTGTACCTTCAGGGCATCCTTTGGGAACATCACAGTCAGGGGCATCTTCTCCTTCCTTGCAGGAATGACAAACCAAGAAACCGTACGGCAAATCACCAGGGGCTACCGCCTCCCCCGGCCCAGCCCCTGCCCCCCCGAGATCTACAGCATCATGCTGGAGTGCTGGAGTGGCAACACGGAGGAGCGTCCCACCTTCCTGGCCCTGAGGGAGAAGCTGGGCTTCATCTACAGGCGGCTGCTCAGCTCCCTCTCCTGAGGGACCCCTTCCCACCATCCTTCCCACACAAGCCCCTCCAGGCCAGCTCTTGCCAAGAAGTTCCTTCCTTCTGGTTTGCCCCCTGACAGGGCTACAAGGAAAGCACATTCCCCAGAAAAGAGCCTGTGGTCCCTCACAGTCAGGGTGCAGGGAGGTGGCCAAGGGAGGAAACAACAAGTTGTGGAGAACTCGTTGCCAGTGCTTGGCTGTGGAAGTTTGGAGAAGCCCCATGGAGGCATCACTCAAAGTTTACATCTTCCTTCACTCAATAGGGTGGGAGGTCCCTGCTGCTCCCCACACAAACGTGAGAGTTTGCAGTTCATGTTCAGTTGTGGCTCTGCTTGATTTATCTTGTAGTGTGTGTTCGGTGTATTTATCAATAAATGTGTGTGCATCCACTCACAGGAGTCCTTGCAGGGCTGGATGCTCCTCCCTCAGCACCCTGCTCCACTCCCTCCCAGGAATCATGGAATGGCTTGGGTTGGAAGGGCCCTAAAGCTCAACTTGGTCCAGCCCCCCCTGGCATGGACAGGGACACCTTCCCCTACAGCAGGATGCTCCAAGCCCTGTCCAACCTGGATGTGAACACTTCCAGGGATGGGTTCAAGGAACCCACCAAGGGTAGGTTCAGGGAAGCACTGATTTGCAACCAGTCCCACTCTTGCAACCACAGATAAAATCATTCATGTGTCCCTTTGGACTCTATTCACCCAAGTACCCCTGTGTGCCTCTGCCACCCCCTTCCCAGACAGCAGTCCCACATTCCCCAAGGACTCCACACAGTCAGCTCCTGACTGAGCTGCTCCACTCTGGATCCTTGTCTCACTCCACCATCGTGTGGTTATTCCAAGAAAAATGAATGTCTGTGTTCTAATATTGAATGCTTCCTTATCCCAGGTGCAGACAGCAAAGGCAAAACCCTGCACCACCCTGCTTTGCTCTTTATCCCACCTTGGGCAAGCCAAGAGATACTCCCACCACCCCCAGCTCCCCCCTAACCCCAGCATATGCCATTGCAGGGGGACCTTGAACCTCTGGTCCCTTCCAAGCCAGGACAGGGTTTGCTCCAGCCCATGAACACTCCCAGAGGCTGGACTGTCATTGGCAGCAGTGGAAGAACACCTGGAAAAGCAGGAATTGGAGCAATGCCAAGTCTCCAGGCTGGTGCAGGCAGAGGCAGCCTGAGCAGGGCTTTTGGAGCCCTACCAAAATTGTGGCACTGGTGGCAGGAGCAGACAGGCTGTGGGTGAAAGGCAGCTGGGAGAGGTTTAGAATTCCTCCTGACATGCCCATTTTGGCCCTTTGCAGGTGACCAGTGTGACTGAGACAACAGCAACATTGGAATTTATAAAGTTAATAAAGTTTATGCAACACTCCCCATGCCTGGGCAGGGTCCGTGCTGTGCAGAGCAGCAGAAACAAGTCTGGCTGTTGGCTGAGCAAGTCTGCAAGCACGAGGGGCCTGGAAAGGGGAGGCAGGAATGTGGTTTAGGGGTGGGATGAAGCCTGCTCTGTTCATGTCCACAGAGCTGCAGCCCTGTCCTGGAAAGGCAGCAGCTCATGGTTAGAGTGTTCCCAGATGGAAAAAGCTACAGGTTGGGTTTGGACGTGGCTGCAAGAGGAAATTCCCTCCTTGCACAAACACTTGCCTGACTAAACAGCTGAGCAGAGAGCACACCTAGGTACAGCCCAGGCAGGAAAGGAAAGCCTGAAGCCACATCCAGCAGGTGAAGGGCTATGGCACACTGAGGAAGGGCAGGGACATTCCTGGTGCAGGCACGGAGGGGCTCCTGCACCACAGAACGGTTTGGGCTGGAGGGACCCTGATGATCACCTTGTTCCAGCCCCCTGCCACGGACAGGGACACTTTCCACGAGACCAGGCTGCTCAAATAGAGTAACAACAGTAAATTTGCAGGTCTGGCTGCCACCAGATGGAGCTCAAAAATCAGCAGGAGGAGAAGGGTGTGCGTGGGGTGATGGGGGTGGTGTGGGACACAGCCATCCATGGTGGGTACCTGGAGACGCCAGGAGGGCTGGCAGGGCACCAGCCCGTCAGACACATGGCCCAGAACCAGCTCACTCAGCAGTCACAGTGACCTCTTGGGGATGTGGACAGGGAATATGGGGACGTGATGACACTGTGCTGCCCACAGCAGTTTTCCTTCCTCCTCCTCCTCCTCCTCCTCCTGCGCTGCATGAAAAGCCAATCCACAGCCCGAGTTTGTCCTCCAGCACGGTCTGCTGGGTTTTAGCACTTCTCAGAGTCATTACTTGTTTTCTGAAAGTAGATAAACTTGGGAGTGGGGGGAGAGAAGAACCCAAATTTTTCTCCCAGGAGCTCAGCTTGAGCTGGGTACTGCAGCCCTCCCCCCAAAACTGGACCAGGCTTTTTCTTAAATCCACCCCAGGAACGCTGAGGTCCCAGTCCCTCTGGAACCACTCCAGAGTGGGCACTGCCAATCCTATTGTTAGAGGGCATTGCAAATCCTGCTGTTACAGGTCTGTCCTGCTGCATTTGCAGCCTGGCATGTGCCCGTGTGCGGATCCAGGGACCGGAGCCCTGACCCAGTGGCATTTGGAAGCAGCCTCAGGCTAAGCCGATGTATTTCAGCTGCACAGCTCATTTCTATTTTTAAGGTCCCACATCACCCTTTGAAGGGTGAGGGGGAAGCAAAGCTGCTGGAGGGAAACAAACCAAACCAAAACAACCCCCAGCAGCAAGAGGCAGGGAATGTAAAGAAATACTTCTCACTGGAGGCGGTGGGGTGGCACGAGGGCTGCTGCAAGGGACGAGTGAGCAGAAAGCACCAGAGAGTTTTTAGTAAATATGTGGATTAATCAACAGTTAAAACACCATTGGGGGAGCAGAGTGGGGACATCAGTCCCTGTGGAGTTGATTCCATGGGAGGTGGGTGCTTGCCCCTCCAATATCAAGCCCTACAGAAAGAAGGGGATTGATTAGGGAGGTGTGCAGTGCATGGGGAGCCCCTTTCATCCTCTTGCTTCTGCTGCACAATGTTTCCCTTGCTGTCCCACCACAGCAGCAACATGAGGACACAGGAAATCAGCTGGAATCATAGATTCCACAGGTTCAACCATAGGTTGGAAAAGCCCTCTAAGATCATCAAGTCAAACCATTCCCCCAGCACTGCTGGGCTCACACTGACCCAGGTCCCCAAGAGCCACATCCACAGGTCTGTTCAACCCCTCCAGGGATGGTGACTCCACTGCCCTGGAAAGCCTGTTCCCATGCTTGGTAATTCTTTTAGTGTGGAAATTTGTTCCTGATATCCTAACCTAAACCTCTCCTGGCACAATCTGAGGCTGTTCCATAGAATTGTGAAATGAGAGTTTTCTCTCATCACTTGTTACTTGAGAAGAGAGACACCCACAGCAGTGGAGATGGAAACAGAACAAAAATAAATTTGCTTGGCTGTCAGATGCTTTTCCAAAATATGTCTGAAGGCTGTGAAAGGGTGAGAAAGGCACTAAAAGCCTTTTAATCCCAAGCAAAAAAGGCAAGGCCTAGGGCTTTGCTCTCAGAAATGCCATGAAGCTGCCTGGGAGCACATCTGGGGGGATCTTCACTCCTAGCAGAGGAGTCTGAGTCTGTGACACTTCACACACATTCAAAAAAACAGCCTTTAATTCAGCAGGGCTTTTCCAGGCAGTTTTGCTTCACTGGACAGGGAACCATGGGCAGAACACTGTCAGATATTGCAGTCCCTGCTGTAAATCCAACCCACCTTGGAGCAGTGGATGAACTTAACCTTCATCCAGCACCCGAAAGCTGGACAGGGGAGCATCCATGTGCTCATGGCATCACAGAGCAGCTCACTTAGAGCTGGATCAGGCTGGGGAATGTGCCCAGATGAAAGCCAGGGATGTGGATTGACACCTTTGCTCTGTCACTGCCTGCCCTGGGTGCCTGGGGACAGTTGATGGGTTTGTCCCTCCATGATCACAAGACCAACAAGCAAATACAGCAATATTGACTTTACCTTTGTGTGTCCACACTGATTTCCAGGCTTGGAAAAAAATATCTGTCTCTCCAAAAGATGTGGCTTTTGCTGGCAACCAGCAGCAGAGGAGATCCCTGAGGCATCCTGGGGCTGAGCAGCACCCAAAGGGCTTTTCTGGGGCCTGGGAAGACCCTGGTGTGGTGCTACAACAACACATCCCAGCCAGCCAGCCCACCTTGCCTTGTCTTACTCAGAAAGGGTTTATTTTATCTTGATTTTCCTGTTTTGTGAAGTTTAAAGGCTGCCATGTGTTTTCTGGGATGTGCAGCCCCACAGCAACAGCAGTTTGCTGCCTGACTGGAAGTCACATCAGATCAGCTGCTGCCATGGACATGGGGTCACCTTCAGGGTGCTGGCAGCCCCTGGGGTCCAAACTGTGTGTGCAGACTGTTGGAACAGCCCTGAAGCCATTCCCTTTGGATGCACACACTGACACAGGGGGAGCAGAGGTGCCAGTGCCACCCTGGCCCCTGACAGGGACAGGGGACACAGACTCCCTGCCCCACAGACAAGGACCAGTGCCTGGGGAAGCAGAGCTCACTGAAAAGCTTACTCAGTGCTTTCCACTGCAGAAACAACAGAGCTGGGAGTGACCCTGGGTGCCCCTGCAGAGCAGCCACTTGCCCCCAGCTGCTCCCTGCCCTTTGTCCTGCCAGCATGGGACACCAGGAGGAAAAGTCACGGCTCAGGGGTCCCATGGCCTCAGCTGCCTGGTGCACACAGGGACAGCCCTGCACCTCATGCTGTGGCTGGAAGCAGAGCAGGAACATTTGGCACCTTTAAATCAACCTCTGCAAGGTTTTTTTGCCTCCAGCAGGAATAAAGGCGCTCCCTTCATGCAGGATCTTGTTTTCCCAGCTATTAGGCTGGTCACACAAGGATCAAACAGCCAAACTGACTAATTGAAGGCAAAAATCAGGCAAAGCAGCACTTGGGGCAGTGCAGCACAAGGGCCAGCTGGGATCCAGGGCTGGAAACCCAGCCTGTGAGCTGCCATCCACACCAGGAGCTCCAGATGCACAAAATGAATGTCTTGAGCAAGCCTTATCTCTCTCCTCATTATGGAGCTGTGCATTCAAATCCCTCCCCCAGCCCCACCTGCCCTGGCACTCACTCCTACCCCTGGAGCCACCAAAGCAGCACAGGACAGTGTGTTTGGGGAACAAAACAAGCTCAGTGCCAGCAGGGACAGCTGCATAGCCAAGTAAGGAGAGAAGAGGGTGAGGGAAGGCGCTTGCAGCACCACCACAGCCCAGCCAGATCCGGCTCACATGCAGAACACACAGGGCCTGGTGAGTCAGGCTGGCATGTGCCACCACCACATCCTGCTGCTGCTGCCAGGAGCTGTGCTGTGTCCTTGTCCAGCCCCACCAGCACCGCTCTGCTCCCCCCTCCACGGAAAAAGAACAACCCACAGCGTTTTAAAAGGCTGCTCCAGTTTATTCATTGCCATTGTACAAGTTTAAGGTAATAAAAACGTGTTACCAAGTCTGCTTTGAGAGGGCTTAGTTACACTGGGAGGGAGTAAAAAAGGCTGGAGTGGAATCGTCAGGGTTGCTGCACCTTTCCATCAGAAAGCAGCACCCGGTGCTTGGAGCAGCCAGCTACTCTACAGGGAGGGGCTGTGCCCGCCGGGGTGGGCAGCGGGGCAGTGCCCGCTCACACCGAGGGTCCCGCGCTGGACTCGCTGACGTGGCGCCTCCGTCCTGCTCCTGCCACCAGCCCACAGGCCACCGGTCCTGTGGCCACCCGCAGGGCTCCCAGGCTGCAACACACGGCACAGAGAGAGTCAGCAACCCTGCCAAGCCCTGAATGCGGCGTTACTGCTCTGCATTTATTCCTGCAGCGAAGGGGTGGCAGCCCTGGGCATGCACCTGGTGCATTGGGTCAGAATGGGGATGCAGCAGGGACACCCCCAGTGCCCTGCGTGCTGCATTGGTGCTCCCCTGTTTCACCTCAAAGCACTCACCTCTCCTGGGACTCTGACACCGTTGTCATGGCTGGGTGAGTTGTCTTCCCAAAGAAGAAGCTGGCCCACCACTGGCCGGGGTCAGACTTGGGCAGGTCTGAGGAATGGTGCATGGCAGGGACAGCCCAGGTCAGTGCAGCCCCATGGCCACCTCACCCTCATCCCACAGGAGAGGCTGGCTCACCTCCAGTAGGATTTCCCAAGGAGGGACTGGGAGCAGAGTCCCCACGAGGCAGGACAGGTGACACTTACCTGGGCCATGGGGGATGACCTCCCCAGAGTACTCTGAGCTGCAGGAGCTGGTGCTGGATGTGGAGCTCAGGCGCCCTGTGGAAAAATCCTGGCCATCAGAACCACTGCTGACCAATGGTCATGCCACAAGAAGGAAAACACAGCCTTGGAAAAACACAGCTCAGCCTCACCACTAACTCACTCCACCACTTGCCCAGTTTAGCACCAGGCCAGCAAAAACCACTAGGACGGGAACACTGGGGAGATTCCAACTGCAGGGAGCAGGAAAACACCTGAACACCTCTGTAGGAAAAAATCTGCAACCCCAAGGACAAAATTTAGTGCCTTTGAGAGGCCTCTGCAGATGACTTGAGACCAAGAGGATGCAAATTCCTGTGTATAATCCATGCACTTTCCATACAACAGCTACAAGCCTGCTGCTTGTTTCATCCTGGGGGAATCCTTTAATTCCCTCTGGTTTAAGCAACCCATTAAACCAGAAACTCTTCCTGAGTGAGGTACCAGGAGCAACCATTGCCCAGACTGGTTCTGCAGATCATTTCTGAAGCAACAGTGCAAGGTGAAACAGTCCACTCCATCCCCTACAAGCCCAGTAGGAAACGAAGGAGATCTGAGCCCCCTCACCAGCTGGTACAGCTGGGCTGGGGGGCCCAAAGGAGGTCTGGGCAGCAGCAGGGACAGTGCTGGCTGTCCCCTCTTCTCACCAAACACTCACATGGGGCAGCAGCTGAAAGCACAGACCTGAGCTCAGCTCCATCTCTGCTCCAGCCACATCCCCCCACACCTGGCAGAGCCCCCCACATGCTCACCCCCACCCCAGCCCCCAGCCTGCCCTTACTTCTGCGATAGTTGTGCGTGGCCATGAGCGAGCCGCTGGATGGGATGGATGCCATGGTTCCTGATCTTGGTTCTTGTGCAGATCTAAACCTGGGAACACACAGGCAGCCGTCAGCACCCACCCAGACCCACCCTGCACCCCCGAACGCTGCAGGGGTGTAAATGGAACCAGCGTGGCTCCTGGAGAACCGGGATGTGCAACCCTGCGCTGGGAACAGCGGCGGGTGCTCACCGCACACGGATTAAATCCACAGAGCTCCAAGAGCTACGTGCAAAGCCAAAATAATTCCGTCATACTCAACTGCCTGCCCGGAGCACAGCCTGGCACAGCCCCCTTCCGATCCCCCCCCTCCCCGGGTGTTTTTCTTGCAGGAACACAGCTCCCCTCCTTGGGTCAACATCTGGAGTTACAAAATCCCAGGCGGATGTTGCATAAGGAGCAAAGAAATCTTGAGCTGGGGCACACACCGAGCGTGTTCCTGCAAGAAGTTCCGGTCCCAGCCTGTCCTCAGCAGCGTCCCCATCACCCACAGCCGGGACAAACCTGGCTGCCCTTCACCTGTGATGTGGTTCAGCTCCAGTTCTGAACCGGAGAAGTTCTTTCCCTCTGCCGGGTACAAAGCACCTTCCTGCCAGCAGCTGTCTCTTCCCACAGTCCGACCCCTAATTCTCCCAGAAAGCCCTAAAAAAGCCTCAGGGGGGTCAAACAGCTGCCAACAGCTGGCGGCCACCGAGCGCCAGCGCGGAGAATCAACCTCTCCTTAGCGGGGAAACCGAGGCACGGGGGGAAGTTCCGCAAAGCAAACCTGGAGTGTGTGCGGGCTCCGGCGGGCAGGGCAGGGCAGGGCAGGGCAGGGGGGTCCGGCACGGGGGCCGCCGATCGCTCGCACCGCACGGCCTGAGCCGCGGCGCTGCCGGAGCCGCCGCGCTCCGCTCCTTTATGGGCGGAGGAGCCGCCCCGCCCGCAGCGCCAATGACAGCGGGGCCGCGACAAGGGGACACCCCCGAACACCCCCGACATCCCAAACCCCGCCCGCCCTCCCACAGCAGGTGCTTCCCCTCCCTTTCCGAAGTTTCTGCTTCATGAGGGTAAACGTGGAAAATGAATAAATAAGGATGCCGGGGATTCTGAGCTGGCTGGGCTTTATCGGTTCTAGGAGAGAGCGCTTTATTTCGGAGGAAAAGCTTGCAGCATGGCCGTAGTACAACCCACACCACAGATCAGCTCCTCCGTGTTTGGGTAGCAGCTCCAGAAACCACTGGTTTTGTGGGATGTGAGTCTGGGAGAGCCAAGGCAATGGATGTGTGTACAAGGAAGCAGATATGTTTAAGAGGAACAGAAACTTCACAGAAAATTTCTTTCTGTTTGGAACAGAAATGGGGCTGAGAACAAAACACTCAGAAAGATGCCAGAGCTTTAAGGTATCTCCAGAAAGGCAGTTTGGTAGTTGGTATACCTAAAACGTTGATCATTTTTTCTCCCCTGAAATTCAGTAATGCTCCAGAGCAGAGTTTTGCAGCCCAGCACGCTGAGGGCTGCAGCAAAACCTTGCAGTTTGGGCACAGCTGTGGGAAAGAACATTTTTGGGGGGTGATGCTTTAACCATTTTTAGGATTGATGGCAGAAGGGAGCCCACATCCCAACCTGAGGTGGTTTTGTCACAGACCCAGGCAATGAGGTTCATTCCTCTCCAGTCTGGTTTTTTCCTTAATAATCTGGAGTTATTCTTTAATCACCAGGATGAGGAACCAGTGCCAGGGGAGGCTGCCCTGGGTTGCTCCAGGACATGGATCTCCCTGCACGGCTCATGGGGCAGGCAAAGGGCCGAGCTGCCCTCACGGGTGTGTTTCTCAGTGGGGTGTGAGCACCCCAGCATGGGGACACTCCATGTGAGCCATGTCCCCAGCTGACCCAAGAAGAAGGCCACACTGACCAGTGCCATGGCCACTGGCAAGGACACTCTATGCACCCTCCCAGGACAGCTTTCAGGGAAAACCTTGGCACCACCAGTCTGTAAATAAATAGATTATTTCCAAAATTTACCCCAGAGGTTAAAGGGCCAGCACAAGCACATGTGTGATCCAGCTGGGGACTGACTTCCTCCAGCTGTGCCTCAGTTTCCCCACTGATAATATTGACTCAGCGCTTTCCAGGGAAGGATTTGGCTAAGGGTTGTGATGGACTTTGAATACACAAATTCCAACAGGCAGTTTAAACAGCCACGTGGTTGTTTTCATGCCCAGCATAAGGCTTTGCTTTTGTGCTGCGTGACTGGGTCTGATCATTTGATTTCAGGGTCCTTAGACTCCCAGACCATTTTCTCCCAGAGCTGCCTGGCTACAAAGCATGGAGAATTACAGGAAACAGGCTTGGGAGATTTTTCTGGCCCAGAAGGGAATGACAGAAGTCTAAAAATTCAGTGCTTCAGACATGATAAGTCACTTTTGTTTGAGTGTAACCTGTGTCATCTCTCAGGTTCCTCCTCAAGTATGGAGATGTATTCCTGCACTCTCTGTCCCCCTAATCATGTACAGAGCAATTACATGTATTGATATAAAGACTATATTCTATAATAATGGATTATATTCTCCCCAGCAGGTACAGGATGGCTGTGCACCCCACCAAGCCTGAGCTGGCTAATTGCTTTAATTAATGATAGAGAAGAAATGAAGAAACCTGCCCCAGCTCCTTTGTGCAATGACACCACTTACACCCACATTTGGGGCTGCTTTTAAAGGATCACCTCATTAAGCAGATAACACGGGGGGTGGGATGCTGCACCCACAGCCATGAGGGGTGAATCGGGGCTTTTCTACTTCAGGGGGATCAGTCTCCAGCAAATCGTGCCTTGTTCTGCTTTTCCTCTCAAAATCAATTCCATTTTTCCCTAATGATGCAGCAGGAGCAGCATGGGTGGGACAGAGCAGCCAGGGGACATTGATGGAGAAACCAGCCTGGTTTCCCAGGACAAAGCCTGTTCATATCAGACATGTTGAAAAGAGGAAGATACATTTCATTTATATTGATCAAGAAATGGTAGTTTTAAAGTGAGCAGATGACAAGATTTGGATAGATTTTTCTCTTTGGTTTTCCTCTCATTAGAGGCTCTAGGCCAGAGCCTAGGACTGCAACTCTCTCCAGTTTGCTTTTCAGCAAGGTTTCTATGTTTGGGGTTTTTTTTGTTTGGTTTTTTTTTTGTTTGTTTTTTTAATCTGGCTTTTAGCTTCTGGCAACTGTTTTTTGTTATCTGCCATTTGTGAGGCCCTTGTGTCATTTTGAACTTGGCAGAAATTTCTGGAAGCTGGCAAAGCTGCAGAGCTGAAGGAGCTGCTGCCTCTGGACTCCACCAGCACACGTGTACCAGCATCAGTGGGTGTTTGGGGTACCCCAATGGCTTCTTGCTGCCACCAGATCCCTTCTAGGGATGTGACATCCCAGTGGCTTCAGGAATTTGGTCAAGAAAAGGTTGCCCAGCAGCCCCTCCCCACCGGAGTACGCAGCAATTTTCTTCCAGAGTAAGATGCAGAGCTTAGTCTTAGCACAGCAGTAGAATCACAGACTGGGTTGGCTTGGAAGGAACCTTAAAGCTTATCTCATTCCAACTCCCTGCCATGGGCAGGGACACCTTCCACTAATCCACAGCTCTCCAAGCCCTGTCCAACTTGACTTGAACACTTCCAGGGATGGGGCAGCCACAGCTGCTCTGGGCACCCTGCTCAGTACCACGGAGCTGAGCTCTCTACAGTGCTACAAAGCCTCATCCTGCCCCACAGAGGCCTTTCCCTTGTTCTCCCTCTGCCGAGGATCTCTTGCTGCAGAGGGGAGAGCAGCCAGGACCTGCGTTCACGCTTGCCCTTCTTTCCTGCTCCTCCCTCTCTCGCTCCTCCTCCTCCTCCTCCTCCCCAGCCCTTTCCCGGCTCTGTTACTCATTGCCAGCTTTGGGATAAGGGCAGCGTCCGCCCTCCACGGGCAGCTGCTGCCACCTATGGATAATAAATACCCAAAATATTCATCCCAGATGCCACATTAGGGCCCCCTCTGGTCAGAGACAGAGCAGCCAAGCCCATGCTCAGGTTGTGGCCTGATAGAAATGCCTGGACTTCTTCCCCTGCCTGTACGAGTTCAAATTGGAAAAGGGAACGTCCTGGAAATGCAGGGAAAAACTTTCCTTAAGCACAGTGCTTGGAGCAGCATATTTTACCTGTCATCTGGAAATCGTGCTCTGCCTTTCTGGGACATGTGCAGCAGAGACACAACTGCCTCCTTGGCAGGAGAATAAACCAAAGTCAGATCAGGGCATGGACCACTGTCCCCATGGTGATGGGAGCAACTCTGCTGTCCTCACCTGCAGTCCAGTTTCTCAAAGTGCTCAGGGAATTGACATCAGGACCCCCAGAATTCTGAGTCTGATTGAAAATACACTGTGGAGAGTTAGAGAGTTACAAAGTGTCTGATTTGGCTGTGCAAAAGGGATGTCTCCAATTTGGAAAAGCTGGTGAAGAGAGATGACAGCTGCCTGCTGTAATCCAGAGGCTTGTGGTGAACTTGGTTCCACAAGTTCCTGGTTTTTGGTTCATCTGTTCTTCTCAAAAAACTGGAAAATCATCTTGCAGAGACCAGCAGCAACACTGAGCAGGATCCATGTCTGCAGAAAACTCCCAGACCAGCCACTCCTTTGTGAGATCAGGGGAGAAGCCACTACCAGTCACTACCACCACATGAAAACAAATTATTCACCAATATAAACCCTAGGGCTTTGATGGGGGTTGGTTCAGCAAAAAAAAATTCTCATTAGGTTCCCTGATCCTCTTTTTACCCTCTGGATGCATCCAAAGCTTATGCTGTTATCCAGGTATCTCCTTTAACATTTCCAGTAAAGCTATCAGAAGATATGGGCAGCCAGGGCTCTTTTCACTCAGTGGCTGTGGTTTGATAGGAAAATCCATCCCTGAGATTAATCAGGCTTTTCCTAACTGGGAGATGTGCACAGCTGCCAAAACAAGCACATCAATCTGGTGGAGCTTGACACAGCACCAGACATCTTTGCTGAAAACCCATCATGGTCCAGGGGCAAGGCAGCATCCTGCAAACAGCACTAAACCACAGGGCAGAGGTGCCTTATTTCATTTGGGCTTGACCTAGATTGGGCTCTGCCCATCCCCAGCTCATGGGGAGATTTAAGGGATCAGCGTCTCACAGCCCCCGCAGATGCTGCATGCAGGCACCAGAAATGTCACTGTGTCCCTGATGAGATGTGGATGAAATGGTGTTTGTCTCCTTCCCTGATGCTAAAAGATACTTCAGGGCATGGAAATGTTCATCCTGGCAGCTTCCCAGATGGACAGCAGCTCAGGCTGAGCAGTTTTATCCTCCACAGCCTCAACCCCATAACTCAGATATCTGGTGGAAAAGAGGTTCCTGGAAGAGCGTCCCCTGGAGCTGTGTGCTACCACTGACACCCAGGATGGGTGGGGACAGTTTTCAGAGCCTTTAAGCATTGTCCTTTCAGCACTGCTGTCTCAGATCACCTTGGACCCCCCCATGGCTCTGACTAAACCCCACTGGGCAGGTCCCAGCAGTGTGAGCACCATGGTGGGTCCTAAGGAGAAGCCCACCCTGCACTAGGTACTCTGCTGTCCCATCAGGGATGACACCAGACTCTGTCCCCAGCTGGCCAAAGTGGCTGGAGGACTTGGATGTCTTGTTCCTGCTCCCAAAGTTTATTTTTAAATCTCTGCTTCCAATTTAAAGGTATCAGCAGCATGTGCTGAGTGCAGGACCTCAAAATATTCCCTTTCTCCTCCTTCCCCTGCCTTTCTGTCCCATAAATCCTGTCTTTATATCTCCTCTCCAGGTCTACAACATGAACATGAGCTGAAAAACCTGCTCATGTTAAAAGTCCATGAAATCTACTCCATCCCTGGAGGTGTTCAAGGACAGTTTGAGGAGGCTTTGAGCAAACCGGTCTAGTGGAAAGTGTTTCTGCCACTGGGAGTGGGGCTGGAATGAGATTATGTTTGAAATCCCTTCTAGACCAGTTTGGGATTCTACACCCTATGGTTTCTTCCTGTTTGGTGCCTTGGGCCAGGAATGTTGCCAGGTAAATGCATTGTGAGGGTCATGACATGTAAACACAAGGACCTGGGGAGTTTGGCCTCAAAGCCAGCCCCAGGTAAACATGCTCTAGAAAGCCCTGGGATGTACAGCAGGGAATTCCATCCTGTTTTAACACCAGTTAATCTGGGGTTTAGCTGCAATGGGAATGCCTGTTTTGTGTGCAGCAGCAGTCAGGATTGCCATGGGATGCACAATGTGTACACGAGCAGAGAGGATGGTCAGTGCCTTGGTGTTTTGAGCTTGTTCACTCCCAGCAGATGGTAAATGCTGAAATGTCAGGGTGCAAAGCCTCGGCAAAGCCTCCAAAGCTGTTGTGGAAGGAGCTGACAGCTGGAACACGGGAAGAAGGAAACCTAACAGCCTCCACTCTGTGCACAAACTGCCCTTCAGAGGGCACTGCCCTACCCACCTCTGATCTGCTTTTCCAATGGCTCTTGCATGAGGCCACGCTGCACTTTTTCTTTTCAAGGACTCTATTTCTTTGCCTAGAAAGAAATTAGCAATTTACAGCCATCCCTCTGCCCAAGCCCCAACTTCTCCCTTCTGGAGCAATACCTGGGCTGGCATTCCTCACAGCTGCCATCTGCCCTGCCCAAACCTCCTCCTTCAGAGGAGACCTGCTGCATTTTATAACCACAAACACACAACTGCTCAGTGAGCTGAACACTCAGGGGCAGGAACACCCCCAGAGCCAGGCAAATCCAGGCAGGCAGCCTGGGGTGTTCGCATCCCAGATCCATACAAATTACCTACACTGCGGATTATTCCCTCGTCCAGTCACACTGTGCAGGCCTCTTGGGGAAAAAAATAAATTCCTGTTGTTATGTCTGGGCAAATGGAAATTTTAGCCTAGCTTAAAGCACCAAATCTCAACCCAGGGGCTGAGGGGCTGGATGGGGTGGGGGTGATGATGATGAAAGGAGTAAGAGGTCCCTGCCATGTTTGTGTGCAGCTCCATCCCTTCTGGAGAATTGGGGTTTCTGTTTTCTTGAGTCACCCTAAATCATTTGGTGATGGTTTATGGGGAGGGTGAATCAAGCCTCAATATGATGAAGGGGAATTGCTTCAGCAGGGATGTGGATCTGATGCCAGATGGAGGGAGACGGGGCGCTAAACTTCAGCCACCCTCGTATCTCACTGGCTTGGTCTCTGTTATTTTGCAGGGCTGAACATTTAAGGGCAAATTTACGCAGTTTTTTTGAGAGGGAAAGTTATTCCTCTCAGGCATGGCAGTTGAGCTTGATGGTCCCTAGGACCACATGTGTCCAGTGAAGGCCTTTGCCCCCAGTGCCAGCCAAACGTGGGCACACAGCTGTGGCTGTAAGCCTCTGCAGGCTGGGGTAAAGTGGCTTAAGGGAGCTGGGATTAGCCAGGTCTGACAGCCCTCTCTCCTGCTCAGGTCCTGGACTATTTATAGGCTGATGGGCTGTCAGGTTCTATTTCAGTGCAGAACAGGGCACTGCCCACTTCCCTTCTTCCTGCCTGGAAAAAGGGGTGTTAACTAAAATTCTTTTTACTGGAGAAGGAAAGGAGGCAGGAGAGGCCCATCCCATGCTCACCTGGCAGAGGTGACCAGGATTTATTCTATTCCCACCTTCATTATTAAACTCAGCCATTTCCCCCTGAGGGCAGTTCCCAGACTGCCCCTGCCCTTGTGTAAAAAAAAAGGGCAAAGTGCTAAAATATGAATAGGAAGAATAAGGGATTTATTAACCTCTCCTTCCTCCATGTTATCACACTTGCTGTCCATCTCCAGCCCATCCAGACCTGTGGTAAATCTTCTACCCCTGTTCCAAAACAAGGCTGGGGTAATCTCCTTAAATCCTCTTAGAGCCTTCTCCTTGGGAGTTTCTTTTTTATTTTTCCTGGCACTTGGTGCATTTTATGTTGTGCAAGGAATGCTTCAAAAAAACAAAAGATGGTTTGACTATCATATTTCTAAGAAAATACCAGTGAGCTATAATATTCATTAAAAAAGGCCTCCCTTTAAGCACTAATGAGAAGTTAGGAACAGTTTTATCTACATGATGAGTGAGTTTTTAACCATTAGTCTAGGAAGGTAAGAATATCTTCATAAGGGTATCTAATTTAACTGTTAAATTCACTGGAAGGATGGTCTGGGCAATAAAATTGTTCTGGGTTATTTCAAAGCTTTATTCAAAATTAGCTTTCTTTTGACCTATATTTGGCTTTGGGCTACAGAAAATTTTGGATTGGCCTTGGAAATGCACAGTTGACACAGACATAAATATTCTGACCACTGCTTGTTATTTTTTTATGCAAAGAAAATGTCATTATATTACTGAAGGAGATTACTTCTGGTTTCCTTGTCCTCCTAGGACTTGAACCCCATTTCCTGTTAAAAATGAGATGATGGTGTTAAATCACAAATTCCTGAGTAGCCCCCATTCGTGTTGCAGGTGCAGAAATCTGTTTTGTTCTGTTTGTCCCTTGCTTTGCCACTTGTCCCTGGCCTGATGCATTCCCAGCAAGGCAGAGATGTGGGGCAGTGCCCTCAGGGTCTGCCCAGGGTTGTGCTTGAGTCCTGCAGGGACCCCTCCCTTCCCAGCCCCTGTGGGAGCACAGCCCTTCTGCACCACTGGGGCAGAGCCAGGGATGTGGATTTGGTGGCCCCCTCAAAGCCAGCCCTGTCCCTTCACTCCCAGGCTGCCACAGGGTGTCCAAGTCCCCCTGAGCCAGCACTTCCATCATCTCCCCTGTCTTCCAAAAAACACTTCCCTACATCTACCTGACTTACTCCCATCCCTCTGTCTCTAGTCTCTCCATCTCCTCCATCCCTTCATCTCCCTCTCACGTCTTCATCTTCTGCCTCTCCTGTTTCTCCATCTTTTATCCTCCCATCTTTCCCCCATCCTTCTATCTTACATCCTCCTGTTTCCCTCTGATTTCAGTCTTCCATCTCTCCATCTTCCCATCCCTCCATTTTCCACCTGTCCACCTCTCTATTTCCCCTCCATTTTCCCCATCCTTCCATCCTTCTGCCTCCAATCTCTCCACCTCCCTCTCATGCCTTCATCTTCCATGTCTCCCATCTCTCCATCTTTTATCCTTCCACCTTCCTCCCATCTCTCCATCTTCCATCTTTCTGTCTCCCTCTGACTTCAGCCTTCCATCCTTTCACCTTCCCATCCCTCTATCTCCCACCCCTCCATCTCTCCCCACCTCTCCATTTTTCCCATCCCTCCATCTTCCTCCCATCCCTTTATCTCCCATCCTTCCACCTCCTTCCCATCCTTACGCATTCCCTCCCAGTCCCCCTTCTCTCCCGCCTCTCCCTTCTCCTCCTCCTCCTCCTACTCCTCCTCGTCGTCCTCCCC